>NC_082713.1:81731826-81754549 GCF_030144855.1 Hypanus sabinus | reverse complement strand
TCTACAACTTCTCTCTCTGCTGTAACGTTTTGCTATCGTTAGAAATGAGAAAGATAGTTTCAATATAAATTACAAAGCATTTAACACACTGAAACAGGAATGGATCTTAAATGTTAAATAGCATTTTTTTTTAAGTGAACTGCAGTTAAATTTTCTTAATGACATGATAGTGATTGCGACAGCAGAACTAAACCTAAGGAAGGCCATTGGGAAATACATTCAATTTACTGTAAACTGAAGTGACTGTTTCATTGCTGACGTAGGAAATGTCTGACACATTAAATGACTCACACAGACTTTTGTTTTCCTGTTGAATGAGGAAGTTAAATTATTACCGGATTTCTTTATTGCAATTATATTCACAAGCTGAAGGTTAATTGGGCAATGGAGGGAGAGCTGTAGCCAGAGAACACGTATTTTAAATGATTTGCAGAAACGCTGGCTAGTTCAGGATTTTTTTTTTGATTTAGCAAGGGCATTTGATATGATCTGGATTCCCAGTTGAAAGAAAGAGAGTGAAATTAAGTAGTAACTTTGAAAAGAAATTGGAGTTTATGCTTTAAGGACTGAAAGTTCAAAGTAAATTTATTATGGAAGTACATATACTATGTCACAATATGCTACCCCGAGATTCACTTTGTTATGGACCTGCACAGTCAAACAAAGAAGTACAATGGAATCAATGAAAAACTACAGACTGAGGCTGATAGGCAACAAACGTACCGAAGACTGACTGCAGTAACACAGTAATAGTAACAATAATAACAACAATCAAGTAGCAAACATCGTTCATCAAAAGCTTGCTTTAAAATACAAACTCATAAATGAAATCTCACCTTACTGTAAATACAAGCCTGATCCAGTTGTTAATCAGAATACCACGAACTATGACTGATCAGTTATTACAGATAGGACAATCCATCTTCACCATCCAAATATAATAATACAGGACAAACAAGCAAAAACAACTAATTTAATAGAAATAGCCATTCCAAACACACATAACTTACAGAAATCAGTAAGTGAAAAACACCAGGAATATGCTGAATTAAAAAAGCAAATTGGAAAAACTATGGAACATGGATAGTAATATCGAAAAATGGTATCATCCCAAAGTCACTACACAACAGCATTAAACAATTAGGATTACACAGCAATATTCATGTAAATCTTCAGAAAGCCACAATACTAAACAGCACTAGAATAGTCTGAAAGTTCCTAGCAATTGAGAAATGAACATGATTGGCCATGCCTGTACGTCAGGTTTACTAGCTTGAGCTGAGAAAAAACAGTAATAATAAATAATAATAAAATAAGTAAGTAAATAATACTGAGAAAATATGTGTGTAGAGTCAACACGAGGAAATCTGCAGATGCTGGAAATTCAAACAACAACACACACAAAATGCTGGTTAATCCTGACGAAGGGTCTCGGCCCGAAACGTCGACAGTGCTTCTCCTTATAGATGCTGCCTGGCCTGCTGTGTTCCACCAGCATTTTGTGTGTGTTGTTGTGTGTAGAGTCCATAGGCTGTGGAATCAGTTCAGTGTTGAAGTGAGTGAAGTTATCGATGAGCCTGATAACTGCTCCTGAACCTGGTAATGTGGGAGCTGAGACTCCTGTACCTCCTTCCTGATGGCATCAACAAGTTGAGAACATGGCCTGGATGGTGGGTGCTGCTTTCTTGTGACAGGACTGCTTGTAGATGTCCTCAGTATTGGGGTGGAGGGTTGCCTTTACTCTGATGGACTGGGCTGTATCACCACTTCTTGTAGGCTTTTCCATTCGTGGACATTGGTGTTCCCATACCATGCAACAAGCCAGGATATTCTCCACTGTTCATCTGTGTAAGCTGGTCAACATTTAGGTGACATGTCAAATCTACGCCAACTTCTAAGAAAGTAGAGGTGCTGCTGTGCCTTCTTTTTAATGGCACCTCTGCTGTGACCAGGACAAATCCCCTGAAATGATAACACCGAGGAATTTAAGTTACTGGCCCTCTCCACCTTGAATGAGGACTGGCTTCTTTCTCCTGTAGTCAATAGCCAGCTCTTTGGTTTTACTGACAGTGAGAGATTGTTGTCGTGCCACCATTCGACCAGATTTTCAATCTCCTCCCCATACACCTTTGATTCGGCCACTGGCAGTGGTGTCACCAGCAAACTTAAATACGACATTGAAGCTGCACTTGCCCTTACAGTCATAAGTGTAAAGTGAGTAGAATAGGGGCAAAATACACGGCCCTGTGGTGCACCAGTGCTCATGGAAATTGTGGAGGAGATGCTGTTGCCAATCTGAATTGACTAGAGTCTGCAAGTGAGGAAATCAAGGATCCAGTTGCACAGGAAGGTACCGAGATCTCAGTCTTGGAGCTTGTTGATTAGTTTTGAGGGGATGATGATGTTAAACGCTGAGTTGTAGTCAACAGGAACATCCTGATGTGTGACTTTTGAAAGGGTAGCAAAGAAGGACTATGGCATGATTACTTTTATGAGTCGAGGAACTGAGTTCCAGAGTCCAGAGGTTATGTTAGTTTTGTAAAACTCCAGTTAGGCTACATCAGGAGTATTAAATTTGGTCCTGTTTGCCTCATTACATGAAAATGGTGGAGATTTCGGAGAGGTTACCAAAAATCTTCCTCAAATGCTGCCTCAATTAGGATACATATGCCACACGGAGAAGTTGGATGAACTAGGGTCACTTTTTCTGGAGAAACAGAGGCTGAGAGGAGAGAGACCTGACAACATTTTATAAAATTCTGACAGGTATATATGGACTAGACAGTGCTGGTTTCTTTTCCCAGGGTTGAAATGCCTAATACTAAGAGCCTTCATTTAAGGTGAGAAGTAAAGGAGCTGTGCAGGGCAGGTCATTTACACAAAGCAGTGGATGCCTAGAATTCACTACCAGAGGTAGTAATTGTGGCAAATATAATAGACTCGAATGGAAGTGGAAGGTTATGGACATTCTGGATGGGCAGAAGAAACACACACAAGATGCTGGAGGAACTCAGCAGGCCAGGCAACATCTTAGAAAAGAATACAGTCAACATTTCATGCCAAAACCCTTCACTGAAGCATTGACCGTACTGTTTTCCAGAGATGCTGCCTGGCCTGCTGAGTTCCTCCAGCATCTTGTGTCACTTGGACTTCCAGTATCTGCAGACTTCCTCTTGTTTGTGATGTAGGCAGGAGAGATTAGTTTAATTATGCATAATTGGTTTGGCATAACATTGTGGGCTGAAGGACTTGTTCTTGTGTTCTGCTGTTCCCTGGAGCAAATTACATTACAGAAAAAAATCATATTTATTGCTTTTCACTCAGTGGCCACTTTATTAGATACACCTGTTCATTAATGCAAATATCTAATCAGCCAATCATGTGGCAGCAGCTCAATGCATAAAAACATACAGACATGGTCAAGAGGTTCAGTTGTTCAGACCAAACATCAGAATGGGGAAGAAATGTGATCTAAGTGACTTTGACCATGGAATAATGGTTGATGCCAGAAGGGTGGTTTGAGTATCTCAGAAACTGCTGATCTCTTGGGATTTTCACACACAACAGTCTCTAGAGTTTACACAGAATGGTGTGAAAAGCAAGAGAATTATTCAGTGACTAGCAGCTCTGTGGCAAAAATGCCTTGTTAATGAGAGAGGTCATAGGGAATTGGCTAGACTGGTTCAAATTGACTGATGGGCGACAGTAACTCATATAATCACACGATTTATCAGTCTTGTGCAGAAGAGCATCTCTGAATGCACAACATGTTGAATCTTGAAGTGGATGGGCTACAGTGGCAGAAGATCACAAACATATACTCACTTTCCACTTTATTAGATGCAAAAGGACTTTAGATGCATACTGTACCTAAAAGAATGGCCACTGAGTTTAAAGATTGTTGTAGGTCGATTGTATGAGTTTGTTACTAAATTCCACGTCTCCTTTCTCTCTGTATAGTTGGACATGGTGCATTGAAGGCCTGTCCCTGGACTCTATAATTCATCGTTCACCCCTGTAAATGGAAATGTTTGACCCCTCTGCCCTTGTCTTTTCTCCTTGACGTGTAGCATGTCTAATGTCAGTTTTGCTGTGACTTCCTTCAATTTTCAGTTGAGAGGTACAGGTTGCGGGTACTGAAACCTTGTCTGTCTATGAACCCAGGACATCGCAGCTTGTCCCAGCAGTGAGTGCAGCTTAAGGCACGGTCAGATTTGGAAGTATCTGCTCTCAAGCCTTTCCCATCTCAGACATTTTCCCCAGGTCTGGAAATGGAAGCCATTGGGTCACGTTGAACAGACATTGCCCAATAATTACCAGCAATCCCATTCTCATTTAGTTAGTTCATGAGATGTTCCTTTTTATACAGTGTGTGATGCATTGAGTTAAGCATTTATTGTCTGAGACTGATTTGGATAGCCCTGGCGTTGGCTAGTCAGCAGATGACCAAAGGTGGCTGCATGTGGAATGAGAACACACATCTCCATCTTGCTGTCATTACTACACTCATTTGTTTCATCTGGGCCTTCAGACACAGGAGCAGAAATTGGCCATTTCGCTCATTCAATATATACACATGCAAGCACGCGCGTATACAAGATATTAAGAGGAATAGACAGAGTGGACAGCCAGCATCTCTTCCCCAGGGCACCACTGCTCAGTACAAGAGGACATGGCTTTAAGGTAAGGGGAGGGAAGTTCAAGGGGGATATTAGAGGAAGGTTTTTCACTCAGAGAGTGGTTGGTGTGTGGACTGCACTGTCTGAGTCAGTGGTGGAGGCAGATACACTGGTGAAATTTATGAGACTACTAGACAGGTATATGGAGGAATTTAAGGTGGGGGGCTATATGGGAGGCAGGGTTTAAGTGTCGGCACAACATTGTGGGCCGAAGGGCCTGTACTGTTCTGAACTATTCTATGTTCTAGTAACATTGGCAGGTTTATTATCCCCCTGAACCCCATTCTCCTGCCTTCTCCCTGCAACCTTTGATGGTCTTACTAATTATAACCCTTTCTTCCCTCACTTTAAATATACCCAATGAATTGGCCACCACAGTTGTCTGTACATAATCAATTCCACAAACTCACCACCCTCTGGCTAAAGAAATTCTTCCTTATCTCTGTTCTAAAGGGTTGTCCTTCTATTCTGATGCTGTGCTCTTTGATCTTACACTCACCCACTATGAGAGACATCTTCACTATACCACTCTATCTCGGCCTTTCAATATTTGGTAGGTCTCAACGAGATCCCTCCCCCCTCATTCTTCTAAATGCTAATGATTAATCTGAGCAGCCATACTGTATCATTTTGGGATTGGGTATTTACTCAGTAATTAACTCATTCATTTACTCATGTACTTATTTATTTACTGACAAACAATTCAGAAAACACCCTTTTGTCCCTTTGAGCCCGGCCATCCAGCAATCTCCCAATTTAACCGTACACTAGTAACTAGACTGTTTACAGTGACCAGTTCACCTACCAACCGGTATTGTGGGAGGAAACCAGAGCACCTGGAGGAAACCCACATGGTCACGGGAAGAAGGTGCAAACCTAGTAGTGTGAAATGAACAGAGTGTCACTGGTACTGTAAAGTGTTATGCTTGCCACTGTACTCTGTGCTGCCCTTGTGGCTTGGTTGTGCGGGAGGAATGCTGAGGAGCCTAGGGATAGGACAGAGTGGTGGCAGGGAGGTGGGCATACAATGTGCCATGGGTCTGAATGCCACTTTGTGCCTGAGGCCTGCACTCTCAACAGAGGGGCACAATGGCCTGAGCTGCTCCCTCACCACACCAGAGACCCACCTTCACCCCAACCTCCTGTGCAGACTGCCTGGAGTTTGCATATTCTCCCTGTGACTCTCTGGATTCCTTCTGGGTTCCAACCACATCACAACGCAGGGTGACTGGTGGGTTATTTGGCCATTGTAAGTTACTCTGAGTGTGGGTGATTGGTAGAATTTGGAAGGAATTGATGCTAATGTGAGGAGAGTAAAATGGGATCACTGTAGGATTAGTGTACAAGGGTCTGAGGCGCCTCAATGGGCCACAAGGACCTCTTTCTCAGCTGCATCTCTCTACTACACAACTAACAAAGAAAAGTCCTTGGAATTTGGACAAATTATGCGTTTTGTTCAGTCCAACTCTGATCTAAAATGTATTTATATCTCTTCAAGAATATTCTCCGTATAGACTTCAAGGCCGGATACCCTCAATGTTCGACAGAAGGTGTCTGCTGTGGACTGGACGCTTCAAGAGGGAGGAGGACATCCCAGAAATGGTTTCGTAAGTGATTTCATAATCAATTCAGTGCAGCTGACTCCTTTATGACCTCCTCTCTGCTTATCGATCTGCTTGCATCAACATGGTGGTATGCACAAAGATTGTACGCTTGAACTGGGGAATTCTAACAAGTTTTAATAAATGCTCAGTCACATACTACTGCTGTCCAATTTTTTTCTTTTTGGTGATTTCAGGCTCTCAGTGCATTTCATTGTGGTTACTGTGATGCTACTGGTGTAATTCTATCAGACAGAAATATCTATCTCATAATTCATTTGCCATCTATCTGAGAAGGTGATTAAAAAAATTATGATTATTGTGCAATTTTGGCAAAACATTTTTTCTGCCATTAAAATACAGATTATATCTGACTGAGAATTAAATGGTTGAAGCCATTTCAAATCCATCTTTGATGACAAATGTACCTAACATTTGGAAAGTGAAAACTGCAGGTGCAGAGAACCTGAAATAAAAACAAACAGAAATGGCAGAAACGTTCAGCAAGTCAGGCAGCATCTATGGAGAGAGAGAGTTGATGTTTTAGCTTGATGACTTTACATTGGACTGCAGTGCTGTGACTTGTGAATCTTCCAGCTGTTGGTTCAATGGGCATCACTAAAAATGGAAGGTTGATCTTTTGCCAGCAGTCTTTGACCTGAAATGGTGACTTTGCTACTCCCCCCACAGATGCCACCTGACCTGCTCAGTGTTTGTGGCATTTTCTGTTTTTAATGGGTGATGAGTTCCATATATGGACACCAGTCCATCTTTGACACAATGTGGGTTTTTAACATTCTTTTAGTGGTGGTGAGCTGTGCTCAGTGGCACTGCATTGGCGTTTAGAAAGATCTACAATTTTGAAACAATTTGCATAGAGATAGTGAAATCTGGGATTGGTATTAACACATTCAAGGTTCAAGATACATTTATTATCAAAGGACAGTTTGTATGCGGTATTCAACTCTGAGATTTGTCTTCACCAGACAACCACAAAACAAAGAAAACCATGAAAGCTTTTCAGCATAGAGTAGGCCTGAGACAGGTATGTATTCTCACCACAACTGAGATACGTAGTCATGTTACCATGGAAGCTCTTTACTCAGCAGCTGCTGGTTTGGAGAAGCACCAGTTGTCCTGCCTCCTGCTGCTTCCCCTCTGAGCACTGAGCTGATTACCAACCTGTGACCATTTGTGACCTGTTGATAAGTGAGCCTGCATTCACTAGTCAGCTGCTGGTTTGGTGTCCACAGTATTTTAGGAGAGCGGGAGGCACCAGCTATGCTCAGCAGGCCAGTTATAATTTTGTCTTCAGTGTGTGAGCTCGGCTCTGCTCTGTATCATTGTCTAGATCAGCAGCTGGTTTAATGCAGAAATAGCTCAGTGTACAAGTTGCAGTTAGCTGAACATTTCCAAAGCTGAGCTGGCTTTTATTGTGCCAATTTTAAAAGTGTTTGGAGCAATTGATCAGGCTGTCCTGTTAGAGAGACCACGAGGGAAAACATGTTTGATTTAAAAGTATTATTTTTCCTGCAGCCAATTCCAGCCCTCAGAAGAACTGGGCTAGTGTTACTATGAATATGGTGATATATCTCTAGCTCCAGGTGACCAGAGTGTGAATAACACACCTGAGTTTATTCAGTGAAAGATATGGTTGATAAAGTTCTCATCTTCATAAAAGTTTGGAATAGCTGAGGACCATTAAAAGAAAAAGTCTGGTGTAATATTGTTCATGGTAGACCATAGTCAAAGAAGCATAGTGTCGTGGAGCATTCAATATCCACAATACACTAACATATACCGTGTATATAAGATACAATATCACTACATCAGGACAGGTACTAATAAGCAGCTCTCAGGCAGGAAGCAAAGCAGGAGGGTAAGAGAAAGAGATGTATACCGAAGAGATTCTATAGATGATGGAAATCTTGAGCAACACATAAAGTGCTGGAGATACTCAGTAAGTCATGCAGCATCTGAGGAGGGGAACAAGCATTCAGTGTTTCAGTATGAGCCCCTTCATCAGAACTGGAAGGAAAGTGGGTAGGGTAGGGAGTACAAGATGGCAGCTGATAGGTGAAACCAGATGAGGGAAGAGGTGGGGGGGAATGATGTAAGATGCTGAGAGATGGCAGGTTGAAGTGGTGCTGAAGCTGAAGAAGGAAACTGATGGGAGAGGACGGTGGACAGTGGTAGAAATGAAAGAAGGGGCACCAGAAAGAGAGGTGATGGACAGATGAGGAGAGGAAAAGGGGTGAGAGCAGAACCAGAATGGGAAATGGAAAGAGAGAGAAGGGGAGGGGGTAATGATCAGATGATGGAGAAATCAATATTCATGCGTCAGGTTGGAGGCTATGCAGATGGAATAGGAGTTGTTGCTCCTCCAACCTGAGAATGTTTCCATCATGGCAGTAGACGAGGACATGGACTAACAGGGCAGAATGAGAATGGGCAGTGGCCAATGGGAAGTCCTGCCTGTTGCAGATGGAGCAAAGTTCCTCGATAAACTGATGTGGAGGAGGCTGCACCAGCAACACTGGACTAATAGATGACCATGACTGACTCGCAGGTGAAATGTTGCCTCACTTGAAAAGATATTTTGGTCCATTGAGAGGTGGTGAGAAGAGGTGTAGAGGTGGGTTTTTCATTTGTCCTACTTGCAGAGATGAATTCCAGGAGGGAGATCAGCGGGAAGGGATGAGTGGACAAGGGAATCCTGTAGAAAATGATCCCTACGGAAAGTGGAGAACTAGGAAGAGATCCCATTTGAGATAGCAGAAGTTACAGAGAATAGTACGCTGGATGTGGAGGCTCGTGGGTGGTTAGTAAGGACAACGGGAACCCTACCCCTGTTATGGGCTGTAGGAGGATGGGATGAGGACAAATGTGTGGGAAATGGAGGAGACGTGGATGAGGGCAACATCGATGGTGGTGGAAGGGAAACCCTGTCCTTTGAGAAAGGAGGGCATTTCATATGTTTTAGAATCCAGCTGCTTCATCTGAACAGGTGCATCAGAGAGGGAGGGGCTGGGAAAAGGGAATAATATTTCTTGCAAGTGACATTGTGGGAAGTGCTATAGTCAAGATGACAATGTCCTGTTAGATTTGCCTGCAAATATTTGGCCATAAAAACTAAATCTGATTCTTAGATGGACCAGATAGACCCCAGTTACCCTCCCAAAGATAATCTAGGAGATTCAAATGGACATAGGTCTGACAAAAGTGGGTGGGAGAGAAATGTGTGTTCAGGGTAACTCTGAAGTGGAAGAAATTGTTAACAAACTTTGCCAGACTTGGTAAGCTGCAGAAAGATGAGCTGAAGTTATGTCACAGAATTTTTACACACTCTGAGCTGTTCTTGCTACGTTTGGATGAAGGGAACTGCAGATAGTGTGGTAGATTTTGTAATCAGTTTCTTTCAAAGCAATCTGAAATTCCTAAGTCCTCTGTTCTCCAGATCTGGCTACGAACTGATTTTTCCAGTCCTGACTACGCACTCAGCTTATAGTCCAGATCCCAAACACTGAGTGAGCTGGATGTTAAGTCATTGGGATTACTAGCCATTCAGATTGCTGCAATTGTCAGTGGTGTTCTTTGTGACATTTGGAATTTGAGATCATTGTGGTTTAAGTGTGACTGTGTTTAATACCACATTGACATCTGTCTATACATTGATTAAATGGGGGAGCATAAACTCTGGTTTTCTGGAATACTATTACAAGAAATAAGGATTCAATTTGTAGATGGAATCAATGATCTGCTCAGCAGTGATAGTCAGACGTTCAATGGTTGAAATGGTCAACTGACATGGAAATCTTTCCGACAGCATCGAAATGCTTTTAGCGACGAGGAACAAGATCAGGGTGCAGGTTTGCTACCTGATGATCGCCATGAGCATCGTGGCCTGTGTGGTGATGGTGGCCTCAGGAAAGAAGGTAGGTTCACTACTAACTCATTTTTGTATCGGCCTAACATCTGTAGTGAGGTTTAGAAAATAATTTGTTGTCACCTCAGCCACTAAATTCAGGCCCAGTACAGCTTGAGTGTGTACCCTCCACAACTCGGCAACTTTTTCAGTAGTGGCTCTGCAAACCCACGACTCTACCACCTTGAGAGATATAGGATAGACCACTCCTTTCAAATGCTGGTCTGATTTCCCCTATTCTCCTGTCTTAGAACTTATTCATTGTCATATCGACCCAGATATGAGGGTGTGTCAAGAGCCCTACAGCAGTTATAGTCATTGGCATGGAATCGCCTTCTGGTTCACTTCCACACCTGACCATCAAATAGCCATCTATACTAATCCCATTTACCAACACCTGCTCTGCAGCCTCCTGTACCTTGCTGATTCAAGTGCTCATCCAGATACCTCTTAAATGTTGTGAAAGTCTCTCTCTCACGCAATACATTCATGACTCAAAGTTCAAAGGAAATTTTTTATCAATGCCACTTTATGGAACCCTGAGATTCATTTTCCTGGGGGCATACTCAATAAATCCAATGGCCATAATAGATTCAATGAAAGATCCCGTAAACAGAGTGGACAACCAGTGTGCAAAATACAATAAACTGTGCAAATACATATAACTCTCTCACTGGGGCTGGTGTACAAATTTGGCTGGTTGGCCAACTCTGCTAACAGCTTTGTGACTCAGTGGTGAGAAGGACACCTTTTATAAGCAAGACACGTCTGGGGTCAGTATGATTTGGGATTCAAACAACAGGACAGTTGGGATGTTCTGATTGAGGAACATAGATTGTAGTGAATATTGTGTAAATACAGCTCACAAACAATTACTGGTCGCCAAGAAATGACAGATTATACACCAGCATAAAATTATAAAGAAAGTATATTTACCAATTTTCAACTTTTATCAAACAGTTAACTGGAAAAGAAAAGAAAGATAAAAGGGCCCATTGCAGTTAAACCAGTCTAAATATGCACATAAATGTTGGAGCCCGTTTCTGGTGTATTGCTGTACTCATGCGCGAAGCCTACATTCTGCATGAAAGAGACCACCCACTTCCCTGGAACACCATCTCAAAAGAACTGGGTAACTCAGGAGTATTGACACTTCCCCCTTGGAACCTTCCGTCTGTACAAAACACTTCCAACGGGGTCTCTCCTTTGAGCAGCATTCAGCAGCTTCCCTTGTGCCCCGTTCCTTAGCTCCTGCCGAAAGACCCCAAACCAGCCCATTGTCCTTCAGAAACCTCAGCCTGCCCCGTCTACTGGAATGTTTCATGGCATCCCACTGGGCAGAAAGTTGCAACACGGACCAAGACAATCCTGATTGGCTGACACAACTTTCCTAAGCTGAGCAACATGGCTCCTTATCTTTAGCTGAAGCCAAAAACTCCTAATGGCTGGACACACTGCTTTTGCAGAAAACTGCAGATATAAAAAATACTTCAGAGAATAGCAGTAGAAATCTTAACCTGGTCATTACATACAAAAAGAAAAAAATAATAAATAAGCAACAAATATTGAGAACATGAGATGAAGAGTCCTTGGAAGTCAGACGGTAAAGGAAACTTCACTAGAACTCTCTTACTCTCCATCCTAAATCTATGCGTTCTCATCATAGAACCCTCTGCCGCAGGGGAAATGTTTCTTGTATCTAATCTAATTGGCAGCTTTCCAGCACCTTCAACAGAAATTAGGGATGGGCAATAAATGTTGACATACATTGAGGATTTTTTCAAAATCCTCCTCCTCCTTAAAAAATGTCACAAAATGGTTTCGGGCTATAGTATTACCACACCTGCTACTGAGTCTTAATAGATGCCTGCCCACTTGTGTTCTCCCATAGTAACTGAGTGTGTCTCTTCTCAAGTTAGCAAGTTTGTTCCATTGTTGGGCCAGTGAGCCTCCAAAAGCAATCCTGTGACTGCCCTGTTATTCGGCTGTTGGAGGGGGAACTGATGTGAATTAAACTTCAAGCAAGGACAGTCAAAGCAGAAAGTCTGCCTGCGACATGTTTTGGGCACCAATTACTGTGCCAGAATGTTTCTGTGACAAGTAAAAGCACTCTGGCAGAGTGGAAATCACATGAATGGGATCGATTTCAAAACTCTTTAATGTTGCCATGCTTTGATTTTGAGAAGCAAAATTGAAAACTATTTCAGCTGGAATTTCTGTATTTTCAACATCTGGCAATAGTTGATGTGGCTCATTTCAACAAATTGAATTTATTCCTTGAGAGACCAGAGTGGGAGGGAGCCATACTTGCAGTTGTTAGGTTTGATCAGTCTGCAAATCGTCTTAAATATACTATTTAATGAAGAGAAAATGAAAGAGCCTAGCAGTTCATTGCGACACTAATGTTGCTTGGCTGTCTCCTCTGAGACAGGTCATAAATCGGAGGTTCTGATTAATGTCGAGATAAGCATAAGTGAGGACGGTGGTACAAAATTAGATGTCCCCAGAGCAACTGAAATAATAAGGCAAATGCAAAATACCAGGACAATAAATAGGTATAACAAGATTAGTCTTAGCTGTAGGTTATGCTCTGTAGAATTGAAACAGAATGAATAAAAGTGAATAAACCTCTTAAATCAATGTTTTATGTTACCATTTGCTAACAAACAGACTTAAAGGTTCAGTAAGAGACATTGAAAATACAACCAGTGAAGTAAACATAGGGTGTGCTGATGCAGGCAAGTCCAGGTAGGCCCCAGAAGCAGATCTGGCTCCTTTCCATAGGATCTTGGTACTCCAAAGAAGGGGATTTGTGATGAGGCTTTGAGTTGAAGAATGGGCAAAGGTGAGAGTGAAACCCCATATTCAAGAGTGTAGCATAACTAATCAGAAACCACAGACGCAGTAAGGGGTGAAATGCTCTTGAGGGCCAACTACAGGCCAATGGAGAGGAATACAAGAGCTACAGACCCATTCAAACCAAAGAACTGTGGATCCATTAGAACAAGGCACTCCCAGCATCCATTGTCAGGGAACTACAGTCAGACTGGAAATTTGATTGTGGTATTTGCATCTAGACATTCTCTTGAGATCCATAGATTGGAAACTACAGACTAATTAAACACCTCCACTGGGAGCAGTAGTCCCATTAAGTGTCACAGCTAAGAACTGCAGCAATTATTTAGAGACATTAATTGTATGCCCCCGAAGTAAAGTGCCCCAGAGGAATGTAATCAGGCGTGTGTTGAAGCAGAGCTTTGTAAAGGAAGTGGATGATAGAGAGTGAGGGGGTGGGGGAGAGATGCAAGGCTTTAATCTGGTTCTATGTGCGTTCGGTGATTGAAGTCAACGCAATGGAACAGAGCAGGCAAAAGATGAAGGGCCTACTGTGACCAAAGGGAACCTGCAGTGGTCTCGCGTCACGGAGTCATACATCACAGCAATGAACCCGCCAATACTGAAAATTAAGCAGTCAGCACAAATGGGTTATTGATGTTAGCACAGCCTCATAATCTGAAAGGCCTATTTCCATGGTGTATCAATGACACTCATTTGCACGGATCCTATTTTATTCTCACATTATAGAAAGGCTCTATAATGCCAGCTTCTACCTCCCAATGGAGACTATTTATCAAAGCTAATCAACTTTTCATCCCAGTGTAATATTAAGTGCCAATCAGCTGCAGGCTTTAATGTTGACCAAGTCCATCTATGGGATGCCCTGTCCAACCTTGATGCTTCACTTCCTTCCAGATACTTCTTGTAGAACGCAGTGTAACAACCCCAGCACCACCCAGCAGATTCCATTCTGTGGTCTCCCCTCACTTAACCACATGTGCACCAACAGGGTCTCTCCATCCCGTGTAATCATCTGGTGGTTTCAAAAGCCATGTTGGCAGTGAGAATATAAGAATTAGAAACAAGAGAACGTCCTAGGTTTCTCTTTCAGTAAGATCGTTACTCATATGCATAAACCCCATATCCCTCACTTTCTTAATCTTTATCCTGAGTAGGCTCAGTGACTAAGCTGCCACAACCAGCTTGGGTAGAGAATTCCAAAGCACAGTGGGCAACGATGACTTTCCTTTTCACCTCAGTCCTGATCAGTTCACCCTTAATTTTGGAACTGTGAAACTTGGTTCAGATGCCCGTCAGTATACCAATTTTGTAAAATTATCGCCTGTTTCAAAATAATTGCTGCTCATTACTCCAACCTCGAGGGTGTAAACTCAGTCTGCTCGAGTGTCCTCTGTAAAGGAAACCCATTAAATGCCGGAATCAAGCTGGTGTATCCTCACTGCTGCTCCTCTATCAGGTATATCCTTGGGTAGGGGGACCAGATCACTGAGGCCTCATTGGTCATGTGGGCTGTTGGAGTGGATGTCTCTGTCCTGTACTCAACCCCTCTTGCAATAAAGGCTGGTGTGCTGTTTGCAGTGTTAATTGCTTCCTGTAATTAAGTGTGTGTTAGATTTGGTGGCTCTTTCCCCTCTGAATACCAATACCTTTGTACACATCACATTTAAAAGTACTCAACCTTTCTATTTTTTCTACTGCAGTGGATAACCTCACATTTTCCAAATTATAATCCATCTTTCAAGTTCCTCACTATTCATGTTGCCTGGTGTTAACTCCCTGAAGTCACATGGTACCATGTTCAGTGCCCACACTGCCACCTAGCTTTGTATCAACTCCAACCTTGGATATATTAAAATTGATACCTCATCCAAATCATTGACATAGACTGAAAAGATGGAATCCAACATACATCCTTGTCACATCCACTGATCGTAGCTTGTTTACCTAAATACTTTGTTTGTTCCCACTGGCCACCCTGGTTTTTGAATTAAGGGAACTCCTCAGTCTGGATTGGTGGTAAGGAAAGACATCTTGGAAACAGGGTGAATATGTGTGAGGGCTGATCATGGTCCACCTGTCCCTTAGTCCACATGGATCCCAGTCATTTTGTGCTGTCAGTAACATAAAAGTTCTGGAAAGGTTTCTGAGTTTTAAGTTTTTAAGTTTTAAGTTTAATGTAATGTGAATACTGATTAATATAAAACCCCAAGAGAAAGTTCAGTCAAGACTCTGAGCACCTCTTATGATTTTTCTTTCTCTGTTTATAGGCTTTCAGGGAGCATGACAGCCTCACCAAGTGGAACTTGGAGAGAAAAGCCAAGATGAAAGAGCGTGGGATAGTCACTGAAAAGACCCAGTAACTGGACAAAGATTCAACGGCTCCACTTTGATTGAGGATAGCTAATATATATTTTCAACATTGGCTGCTTAACTCATGAGCATAAAGACTGGTATATGCATACCTCATGTCAATCTTTTTAATAGTTGCTCTCTAAATTAATCCATGGTTGGTACTGTTTTAATCAGATCCTTTCCCACTTTGATCTGATATAACCATTCTATATTTTCCCGGTAATGTCATGACCCTCAAATTAGATCCATTTGTTGCAAACTGTCATGTTTTTGCCTTGACGAAATCCCTAGGCGCACTTTTAAAATTGAACTATTAAGTTATTGATGCTTTTCCATGTCTCTGTGGAATCTATTTTGAAAGACCCCATCCCCAGGAATGGTACACCAGTCCATTTCTCTCAGCCCTCATTAACTATCACCTCTACCATTTCTACTTTTTCTGTTTGCATGCATTCATGTTACTTCATATGTCTTTTATTGTAACTCATTTGAACACCGTTAGCCTCCATCAGCAGAGTTCAGTATTAACCTATAGGAACACACCTACTGTTTTGTCTTTTTTCAACATAGAATATACAAAGAAATGCTGGTGCACCAGGTGAGTAAAGCACACTGCACCTCTCCATAGCTCACATGACCCACAAGAGAAATTATTCTGCAATCTTCACAATTGATCATTAGTACTCAAAGCACTTAGAAATGCTTTAACTATAGAACTGCAGTGACGTGAAATCAGTTGGTCAATTGTATGAGATTCTACATTGATATTTTTGTGAAACAATGAGTAAAGTTTTATCTATCTAATGTATTGTCTAAATGAATATTTATTTGGAATCAGAATTACTCAGTGTGTTTTTATTTATCCTGTGTGATATTTGCAAAGATGGTGAAAGTGAATTTGATTATTTTGATCACTGGCACACATACTGTCAGGATGCAAAACAGCTTTAACACAAGGACAGTATAGGTGATGCCTTGATAGGTTCTTGATGACACACTGGAGTGTGAGAGGTGTAAAAAGAGACTAGCTGGCAGAGAGACAAACAGGGCAGTCATTTTCATCAAGGAGGGGGCCATGCCAGTCATACCAAAGAGCCACAAATCTAATCTGCTGCAAACTGCCAAATTGTGGGAGGTGAAGATTATGTGGAGGGGAAGCTGCAGTTCCCAGAGGTGGTGCAAATCACACTTCGACCAGACATCGTACTGTGGCCCACTGAAGTCAGGAAAATCATCCTGGTGGAGCTCACGGTACCATGGGAGGAAAGACACGAGGAGACTTTTGAGAGGAAGGCCCTGAATACCAGTCCTTAGCCTAGGAGTGCAGGGACAAAGGATGGCAGATGTGGCTACTCCCCATGGAGATCGGCTGGCAAGGGTTCCCAGCGAGGTCAGCATGGAGTTTGCTGTCTGCACTGGGCCTTGATGAAAAGAGCAAGAACCAAGCAGCTTGCAGGATGGGGGAGGAAGCGGAAAGAGCCTCTTGCTGGATATGGAGCTGGTGAGAGGAACTGAGCTGGAAGTCAGGTGCAGATGGGCGGTGACTTGGCCAGCACTGTTGACCCACCAGCTGGAGAGTGCAGTGGTTAAGGGTCAAAATACTCTATGGAGGTCAGCACCACCTGACAACATCTGCTCCTGGTCAGAGGCTACAGTTACCTCATCAGGAAACCATAGAGAGAGAGCATCCCGGTGTATGATGCAAACAAATGTGTCACACTTGCAAAGCTGGGGACAGTGCATTTCATCATTTTAGATTAAATTTAATGCAAAGGTTTTATTGATGATCAGATTAGATGGGACAACAGATTTGAGGTTACATGGGGCATTTCCTCTCCCATGTCTTACATCTATGAGTAACGCAAGCTCTCTGTGAGTAAATGTGAAGATCTGATCACATTTTATGTTGTATTCATGCAGAAATACAGAAAACATTACAGGGTTCACAGACTTTCTAGCATCTTTGAACTTCATGCATAGAAGACAGAGTAGAGGTTGAAGGGACTTACTTGAGCTGGGGGTCTGTAATTGGAATTGTGGACAGTGTAGAAGACTGGCAAAGAATACAGCATGATATAGATTAGTTGCAAACATGGGCAGATAGATGCAGATGGAGTTTAACTCAGGTAAGTATGAAGCTGAACAATTATCACCCCTGCCACTACACCTCCTCCTTCACTACTGTTCAGAGCTCCAAACCATCCTTCCAGGTGAGGCGACACTTTACATATGAGAATACAGTAGGTACCTACTCTATCTGGTGCTCCTGGTGTGGCCTCCTGTAGACTTGGATACTGCTTCACCCAGCACCTTAGTTCCATCCGACACAGAAAGTAGGATCTCCCAGTGGCCTCTCATTTCAATTCTACTCCCCACTTCCATTCCAGCATGTCAGTCCATGCTTCCTCTACTGCTGTGATGAGGCCACATTCAGGTTGGAGGAGTAAAATCTTTTATTCTCTCAGACTGATGGCATGAACATCGATTTCTTGAACTTACAGTAATTACCACCACCCTCCTCCTACCATCCCCCATTTCTGCTTCCATCTCTCACCCTTTCCTTTCTTCCATGATCTTCTGTCCTCTCCTATCAGATTCCCCTTCTCCAGCCCTTTATCTCTTTCACTTATCAACTTCCCTTTACTAGTCCTGATGAAGGGTCTCAGCCTAAAATGTCTGCAGATTTTCTTGCCTTTGTGCTACTGTTGAGATCTGTCACCATCAACACGATACTGAAACTAGGTTAATACCCTCTGCCCAGGATAGAGGAAATCTTACCAAACCTTTCTGGAGAGAAACACTTCAGCAAAGTGGAATTAGGTGAGGTCTACCTACAGATGGAGATGGAAGAAGAGTCCAAAGTGTTTCTCACAATAAACACAAACCGTGGCCTTTATCACTGGCTTACTTAACAGGCTTGTTTTTGGAGTAGCATTTGCACCTGCAGTCTGGCAAAAGACTATGGACCAGGTGTTACAAGGTTGCCCAGGCACTGTTTTATCTGGATGATAACATTGTTACTGGTATGAGTTACAAGGAACATCTTTGAAATCTCGAAAGTGTGAAAAACAAAATCTTTAAACCAAGCATGATTTACTGTGGTCACACCATTGATGCACAAGGGTTACACAAGCTGTGCTAAGAAAATTCAAGCAGCGGTCGATGCCCCAAGCCCAAAGAACATGACACAGTTACTGTCCTTTTTAGGATCTGTCAATTTCTATAACAGGTTTTTGCCAAACCTGGCTACTGTGCTCCACCCCTTGAACTCGTTACTACAGATTGCTACAGAAGAAATGGCAGTGGGCAACGTGGTGTGGCTTTCCAAAAGGCTAAGGAAGTGGTGACACTGCTCACACACTGTGATCCATATCATCCAGTGACGTCTCGCCGGGGCAGTCAGGTCACATGTTATGAGTGATGGAAGTGAACACCCCCTAGCCATGTTCCCTTACTGCTGCAGAGAAAAATATGCACAGATTGACAGAGAGGCCTTGAGTCTGGCTTGGGGTGTAAAATGTTTCAATCAGTACCTGTATGGGAGAACGTTTACCTTCATTACTGATTATCAACCACTGGTGTCCATTTTCAGTCCACAGAAGGGTGTTCCACTCACAGCAGCAGCACAGATGCAGAGATGGGCTCTGCTTCTCAGAGGGCACAATTACAAGATTGAATTCAAGAGGACAGCTAATGATGGAAATGCTGATGGATTGTCCTGTTTACCCTCGCGAAAGGAAATACATGAAAAACTTGCAAAAGTGGATATTCAGTGATTGGATGGGATGACTGACCTGGCTCGCCTGAAGTGGGGATTGAGGATTGTTGCAGCATCGAAGCTGAGAGCTAAAGTGTTAGAGGAGCTACATGCTGGTCATCTAGGCCTTGTCAAAATGAAAGCATTGTCTTGAAGCTTTGCCTGGTAGCCTGGGATAGATCAGCTGATCAAGCCGCTTGCCAAGCACTGCTTGAGATGGCAGCATGTCCAGACGATACCAAGAGCAGCAGCTCTCCATCCCTGGGAATGGCCTGCTTTGCTTTGGCAGAGGATACAGGTGGATTTTGCTGGACCACTGATGTGGACGTATCTCTTGCAAATAGTGGATCCAGCTACAAAGTGGTCATAAGCCTCACACACTATTGATGTGCTGAGAAGCCAGAATGCTTAGTCAGTGACCAGCTTGTTGTGGAACAGTTCCAATCATTCCTGAAAATGAATGGAATAAGACATATTACATGTACCATATCACCCAGTTACAAATGGTTTGTTGGAAAGTTTTATTCAGAGCCTAAAGAATGCACTGCGAGCAATGTCAGTGGAACACACACTATCACAAATCAGAATCTCACCAATTACCCCCTTGCATAGCGTGATGCAGCGCAGACAACAACTCACCAGCCATGCTGTTCCTGGGCCAATCCTTGCGCCTACGCTTGGATCTCCTCAAACCCAGTCTTTGAAGCAGCGCACAGAACAAACAGCTGAGACAAACTGAAGACTCCTTAAACAAGGAGGTTCAATGGTTCACTTCTGGACAAACAGTGCGATTACATCTGATGTTGTGTCAGATGACACATCCATCAATTGTGGAACTGAATTGTTACAGAAGAAAGCTGGCCAGAGCTGTCAGAACCACTTCCTGTAGTCCTAGAGTCAACTCCTACAATCACGGTGGAGGAGGCCCCAGAACCTGTAATTGTTTCACAACCATAATCTCACCTGCCAAGCAGAATGACCTCACCCCTTGTCAGGAAAAGTGTGATCCTACAAGAGGCCTGAATAGTGCAATTTAAAATGTATTATATTGTGGATGTCCATTTAATAGTTGCATTATATAGTTATGCATATTTTTTAAGTTGAGGTACATTCTATATTGAGCTAGAGTTTATATCTAAGCAGGGAAAATTGTTTTGTATTTCTATTTCACTAATATTTGAGTAATAATATAAATGTATTGTTTAAGCATTCATTGTTCACATAATTCATTGCAGGTTATATGTAAAAGTATGTGAATGGCATATGTCATTAGGCCACCACATCTTAAGTGTGTGCCTTGCTAAAGTAGAATGAATTATGTACATGAGTTATCTCCAGCTCCATGGTTTCTTCTGATTAGTTTTATGTTTTGGAGTTTCAGTGCCCTTGTATTCTTGTTACTGGACCTAAGATCATGCAGCAGAAAATGAAAAACTGATTTATAAATCTGCAGCTGAATAAAATTGATTCTACTGTTCAGATTTGTTGGAGAAACACTTGCAATTGTGTTGAACAGCAGAATCTGATTAACACTGTTCACAATCTGCTTTAGTTATTGCTGTGCATTAACAGTAGTAGCACAACCTATATAAAATTGTCAAAAAGTTTTTGTAAAACCTGTAGTAGCACAACCTATATAAAATTGTCAAAAAGTTTTTGTAAAACCTGGTCTATCAACGGCTATCATGTTTTGCATTATGTAATTAGCAGACACCTCCAGGATAAAATGAGCTGCTCAGCCCCTTTTGTGGGGACCTTAACTCCCTCACTTCACAGGTACGACTGAGACACACATTTGACTCCCAGGAGGAATGTGAAGATCTTTGTCCCCACAGGTAAAGTGAATTAAACCCAATGATTTTCTCATTGCAATCAACATGTTTAATTCTGTCCTGAGCCTTCAAACCTCAAAGCAACATGCACAAGATGGTACCTGGTTAAATGCTCAAATCACACCAACACGCACAGTATGTATAGTGACATTTAAACTGACACTGACCCTTTCTCACTGCTCACCCTCTTTAGTCCTGATGAAGGGTCTCGACCCGAAATGTTGACTGTTTCTTTCAATGGATGCTGCCCGACCTGCTGAATTCATCCAACTTCTTTGTACGTCTTGATTTGACCACAGCATCTGCAGTGTACTTTGTGTTTACTATTTCCACTGTGCACTAACTGCTCCAAAACTGTTGCATCTTTCCTGTATGAGTGGTTCTCAGAACTAAATCAAAGGGATTTCTGCCACCGAAGCATCACAATCTCAGTTTAATTTCCAGATCCCTTGCAATGAAGGCTACTGGTTTGTAACTGGCTTGTATTTTACCATTGTATCTAGGAATTAGCTTTAAGTGATTTGTTTTTAACGAAAAATCTAAGCGTATTTCTTAGCAGAGGCACAGATGACCTCAGTCTGTTAGAACCTGTTATCTACATTCTGGTGTTGACTGGGCAATCTGATGCATTGCTGTCTCCAAGAGCCTTCCGCGAGGCTGCGATCGAAGCGCGTGGCGTGACCAGGGAGTCAGGAGGCGGGGTGCCAGCCCAAGCTCCCCTCCATCCCCGTCAATACAGCACCAAGGAAGATTGAAATCATCAGTGCGGAGCATGAGCGAGTGCTCAGCGCCAGCTACCAGCCTTTTGCTCACTGCTGCCAGAGAAGGTGTCTGCATGTGGCGGTCTCTCGCTGATCCACAGGGAAGATCCTTGTGATCGAGCGATCTCTCTCTCCCTCTCTCTCTTTCTCTCTCTCCCCTCTCCCCTCCCCACTCTCTCTCCCCCTCCCCCACTCTCTCTCTCCCCCTCCCTCCCCTCCCTCTCTCTCTCTCCCAACTCTCTCTCTCCCCCTCCCTCCCCTCCCTCTCTCTCTCTCCCAACTCTCTCTCTCCTCCTCCTCCCTCCCCTCCCTCTCTCTCTCTCCCATCTCTCTCTCTCTCCCCTCTCCCCTCCCCACTCTCTCTCCCCCTCCCCCACTCTCTCTCTCCCCCTCCCTCCCCTCCCTCTCTCTCTCTCCCAACTCTCTCTCTCTCCCCCTCCCTCCCCTCCCTCTCTCTCTCTCCCATCTCTCTCTCTCTCCTCCTCCCCTCCCCCTCTCTCTCTCTCCCATCTCTCTCTCTCTCCCTCTCTCTCTCCCTGTTTCTCTCACTCTTTTAGAAGGATGAGAGGGGATCTGATTGAAACATATAAGATTATAAAGGATTGGACACTCTAGAGGCAGGAAACATGTTCCTGATGTTGGGGGAGTCCAGCACCAGAGGCCACAGTTTAAGAAAAAGGGGTAGAGCCATTTAGAACGGAGTTGAGGAAAAACTTTTTCACTCAGAGAGTTGTGGATCTGTGGAATGCTCTGCCTTAGAAGGCAGTGGAGGCCAATTCTCTGGATGCTTTCAAGAGAGAGTTAGATAGAGCTCTTAAAGATAGCGGAGTCAAGGGATATGGGGAGAGGGCAGGAACGGGGTACTGATTGTGTCTGATCAGCCATGATCACATTGAATGGCGGTGCTGGCTCAAAGGGCCGAATGGCCTACTCCTGCGCCTATTGTCTATTGTCTAC